>NW_027263723.1:0-2533 GCF_044049455.1 Aspergillus lucknowensis | reverse complement strand
AGAAATCCTAATAAAACTATAAAAAAGTATTATAGTTAATTTTATCTAAGAATTATTAAAAAATTCTATTAAAGGAATTATATTTATAAATATAAATATAATTATATATAAATATATAAAATATATAATTATTAAACTAATACAAAAAAATATTATTATAAAAAAGCTAGTATATTTAATACTATAAAAAATAATTATTTAAAGTAGGCTACTAAAATAAATAACTTCTAACCAAGACAAGTTATTTATATTAAAGTTTTGGAAAATGTTTATAAAAGCATGTAAAACAAGATAAGATATATCTATTATAAATTACTAATAAGCTAATAGACAAGTAGAAAGAATAATTTAGTTAATTAAATAATATTTATAATATTATATAAATTAGAATTAGGATAAATAGATAGAATTATTACCTATAACTTAATTATTAATTAATAATATAAAAAATATAATAATAGGTATTATACCTTATTATATAAATCTTAGAAAAATCCTAAAATATATTAGGAGATACTACTAGCTAAAAAATAATTAAATATAGTATTAATATATATTACTTATATAAAGATATTATACTAATCTATAACTAATAATATTAGATAAATAGAAAAGAAAATAAAATTCTATTATAATAAGAAATAAGAATATATTATAATTTTAGAAAAAAAGAAAGTTTACCTGCTATAATAAATAATAAAAAAAAAGATTTTAATATTAAGAATAAATAACCAAGTAATAAACTTAATACTATAAAACATAGACTATTTAGAATTTAAAAAATCTTTTAAATAATAATTACTATTTAATATTACTAGTAAGAATACAAGTTTACCTAATATTTTATATTTTATTATTTAAACTAATAAAGAATCTAGAAAATACTAATAATAGCTAAAATAAATAAAAAAATATAAAGTCAAGAAAATTGTAGATTAATAAATAGAGAAAGGTTAGATTTAGTATTTTATTAAATAGAAAGGTTATTTACTAGAAGATAACTTTTAGGAACTAATTAAGCATCTTAAGTTTTTTAAAAAAATCTAGAATTCTAGTAGTATACTAGTTAAAATAAAAATTTTAAAAAAAAATAATAAAAAAGTATTAGTAGCTTGTATAATAAAGGCTTATAAAATTTTATTTAAAGGAATTACTACTTATTATATACTTCCTTAATTTTTTTATTTATACTTTTCTTCTTCTAACCTTTCTAACTTCTTAATTTTCTTAATTTTATAAAAAGTAAAATTACTAGTATAATAATTAAGAAGCTACTCTTGTTTCTAGATATAATATAAATAGGTTAGTAATAGTTTAATCTATTCTTGAATATTTAATTCTTTTAATTAAAGCTCTTATTATACTATTATAAGATATTTCTATTTTATATTAGAAAAGGATAGCTTAGAAATAATATGTTTTTAACCTAATTAAATATACTTGTTATAGTAACTTAAATTCTTGGACTTTTTATATAATTTATCTAGCTAAGAATACTAAATATAAAAAATAACTATTATAAAGCTGCTCTTTTTAATTTAATATTTAGGATTTTACTTCTAGATACTATAATTTAAAGCTATAACAAGGTTAGTGCTAGAATATTAAAAGAAAAACAGGATAAATATAACTAAACTTATCTAGGGGAAGACGCACTATTTATTATATTTTTAAGAACAAACACTATAAAAAAGCGGGATTGTTAAAGATTTGGATATTAATAGCTAATAGACCTGTTATTATAGTACTATACTATAGTATAATAGGATAAAAGATATACTAACCTAGTTATATTAGGTAATATAATATAATCTAATATAGTAGAGTAGGTGCTCTAACCTAAATATTATATAATACTTAAGAATATTATAGGAATAAGAATATAAGGACTATTATTACCTATATCTAGAAGTCTTATTTTCTATCTATTATTAACCTGATTAATAGTATACTTATTATTTACTAATTATATATAGTTATCTGCCTTTTTCTATATGTTGTTTAACCCTAATAATCAATATTCTTTTTATTCTATTAAGAATGTTCCTAGGTTTTATCTTATAGATTACTTAGCAGACCCTAACCTAATAAATTAGTAATAAAAATATATAAATAAAAATAAAAATCTAAATTAGAGGCTTAAATTAAGTATTATAAAATATAATATACTAAAAATCTTACATTTTTAATTAGTTAAAATATTTATCTATTATTTTATATAATTATTGTATATAAATAGATAATTCTAGTATAAAATTATATAATTAACTTGCAATAATATTATAATTTATAAAAATAAAGCTAAAGAATAATTTTCTAAAAAATAGTCCAGGTATTAAAAAATTTAAAAATTATTATATTAGTAAATATTCTAACTAGAAGTATATAATAAAACTAAAATATATTAAGTTATTTAGTTAAATATTGAATATTATTAAAAATTAGATTATAATATATAAAACTATTAGTATATTTTTAATATAAAAAATGTTTTAGTTTAAACAATTATAAATAATTAATAATCTTAAATTAC